>NC_136818.1:56321995-56344495 GCF_951394365.1 Tetrao urogallus | reverse complement strand
CAAGGTGTAACAGAGAGTGGTGCAAGCCTCTTCAGAGGAAGAAAAGATGAGAGAAACCATGCATCTAGGTATTACATACAAAAGCCACATATACAAAATCTCACAGAGCCTTATAATGCTGCAGGACTTGTTTCAAATGTTTTCCACAATAGTGAATAGTTAAGCTTCTGTTGTATCTCTCAGTCCATCACTATCACTGAACTACAAACTGGTTTTAAACATATTCTGCCATTGCTTCTACAAATTCAACAACTAAGCCTTATATTTACTACACACTCAATTACACTGCTGTAAGGACAATTTACTGAAAAGAAAATGGACACATTTATTAGAAACCGCAGCTTTTTGCCTAAATAAAACAAAACCTGGAAAAGATTATTGCCTTCATGCGTTTCTGATGACCTGGAAAATAACATGTAGTTTTATTTTGACCTGTCTACTTTATCAACAATAACACACTATTTAACGTACTGCATGAAAGAAAGGCTTCCACAATAAATCTGGGCTGACCAACTTTGTTTTAGCCTCTAGATTTACTATCTTAAGTATTGCTGATGTCATCACTGCTGAAATACGCCACCCACCACCTCACTTGTGCTGACATCCTCTGTTTGATGTTCACGGACATTCAGCAAGTGTCAATGAACGTCAGTGGGTGCCACTTTTCCACAGAGATGAATTCAGTGACACACCTTTGCATCATTCGCGCTTCCACGTCAGACACCATTCTGTCAGATTACTTTCTTCTTCCGTCTGTCACATAACAACAAAATGTAATGGGATTTTGGTGGAAAGGTTCAACCCCTACCGCCATATCACCAACATTTGCCTCTGACATCCTGGGCCAACAGAATAACATAGGAGGCATTACTTTCAGAGCAACCATCGTAGATATCTGACATCAGAATTAAATGAATAATAGACTCTAGCTTTAAATAAAAAAAGGCATAATCTGAGAAGAATTAGCTTTTACAGGGATATACTTGAACATATCCAGCTTTTGGTTTAAGCTAAAAATGACCAAAACAGAGCTATCTAACTTTCTGCCATCCTCAGCTCTCCCTGTTAACTCCTCTCACTTTTTCTGGACTGTCTTTGTTGTTTCTTCATCATTCTACATGTAATTTTCAGGTTGTGCCTACCAGGCTAAGTCTAAAATCCTGCAGATTCTTTCTAGGTAATAGTGAAATATCAAGCCTTCCATGAACTGGTACGTAAGACTCCCATGCACGCCTTCATCAGCTTTTTTGCTGCCTTCTCAAATAACCTCCTCATTGCACTTGACAAAAAGAGTATTTCTCTCTTCTAGCCAGTGGCTAGGCCATTTATCCCACTCTTTAGAGCGCTTCTCTCTGCTTCTTTCATTCCTTCTTTCAGTTTCCATTCAGCTCACATCCTATTTCAGTTGTTCATCTTCATTATCAAATCCTGGTTGATCATACTTCTATCAATTTCCATTCAGAATATCAGTTACTTTCTTAGCAAATACGTATAGTTCCCCAGAGACCAACTTTCCAACAGCCAACTTCCTCAACCCCTCTGTTAAAACTCCATTGTTATAATGCTTGTGAGAAAAAGACACAAGCTAGAACTTGGCATATACAGGCCACAGATGCATCAAGACCCCTATCCTTATCACTGCTCTTCTCTCCTCCTCTACCTGTTAATCCTCCTCTTTCCTATGCTGTCAGATTGTAAGGCTTTAGGGATAGGAAACATTTTCTCCTCCTGTATTTGCACAGCAAATAACAGAGTCTTGATCCAAGTCAGGAGTCTTTAGCACTATGATAGTAGAAGTTGTATACATAGTAGAAGTAGTTACAAGGCCAGAGACTGGACTGCCTTATGTACACAAGCTGCAGATAGCACACATCTCCTGTCCTGAGCTGCAAAGGCATAGAGAAAACTTTGCTCCATGCCACTGTACCACACTTATACAACTTCTCTTTAATAACAAAGAAAACAAGGAGGAGAGTCTTATTAGTTTATAATTATTTTATACACACAAGGTAGTTATTATCCAAACATAACTGCTGGACTCCGCTCTTCTTTATACTGTGATTTCTGCTATGATTTTTTTTTCTTTTCTTAAAGCACTCATGGACATATTTCTCCTAACCAAATTAAGTACATGCACATTTAAGTGACAGCACATTCTCAGAATAGATTGTTATACATTAATAATGACAAACTGTGACATCACAACATACAAAGTCATAAAAATGGCATAACAATATCCTAATAGAATCACATTAGAAAAAAAGATTATGTTGTTATAACATTTGAAATTGACATTAAAGATTTTGAAAACGATCATTTAAAAGATGTATTCTGCTTCATAACAAGTGACCTTATCAGAACCAAACAGAATTTGTTTCAGGTAAGTTGGATACTGAATCCACAGTGAGGAGGGAGAAAAATTGGCCACAGTTATACTAAACAGGATTTCAAAGATTCAAATGATGATTAAAGATAGCACATGATCCCCCTCATCCCCCCCAAAAAACAACCTATTTTCACCACAAAGATTCATAAATAGAACACACACAGAGAAACACAGAGCCACATGCAAAACCAGCTGTAATGAGAAGAGTTAGAAAAAAAGGAGACTATCTACAGGTAACAAACAGGTACTTAAAAATAAAGCATGAAAAGGTTTTCTGAAACAGAAACAGCATCTTCAGTAGTATATCACTGATCTACAGAGTATGACGTTTATCCCAATAATCAGTTATTAACCGTAGGTTTAATAGTTCCATTAGAGGAGGTAACTCACTCTTCTTTTAATGGCTTCATTTCATTAAGTGACTGTTAATTTCATAACACTTTTCACGTATTCTATCTTATTTATGATTCATAAAGTGAAAATAGCAAATATTTAATAGTGTAAGACAACAAAAACCAGGAAACTAAAAATATTAAGCACAGTACACAGAGATTTTGCCCCTCCCCCCATATTAGATGTGGTTAGCATTTATGCAAATACATTACTAATATGTATTACAAATTAAGCAGAACAGAATAATCTTTTGCCTAGACTTACAGAACATTTTACATCTTCAATTAGACGAGCAGCAATAATGCTCACTTTGACTTATCAAATCTGTTTCACATAGAGAGAGGTTAATTGGTTGATCTTATGGTATGGATAAAATTCAATACCTAAATCAAAAGTATTTGTGTATACACGTATATATACACACACACACACACATATACACGTGTATAAATCTGTGTGTGTACAGATATATACACACATACACACACACTTATATGTATTCTATCATAAAAACACAGATTCAAGTACCTGTACACTTCACGATAAAGTTACTTTAAACAGAGTGACAGACAGCTGCAGAAACAAGTTTAAATCCTGTTCAGGAAAAACACCTTTTAATTACTTTCATGCTATTAACACAGCATTTTTAACTCTTAGCCAAACACAAATGTTTTTTTTTTTTGTTTGTTTTTATTTATTATCCCTAGTACGCAAATAAACATTTAATAGGGAATTGATACACATTTCAAAAGAACAGATAACTGTAATAAGCACTGTATTAAAAAGTGCAGCATATTTATGGATATAAAAGAAATCTAATAGGATCAAACTTATAAGTCCCCTAACAAACGTTACAAGCAGGTATTTAGAAACATGCTGCATTTTCCCCAAATTCCGTGATGGCAACAAACACAAAAAGATGCTGATATCCAGTTCTGTTAAAGCACATCCTCAGTTCCACCCATTACACAATACCAAGTAAGAAAACAGTTCTATCTGACTGGTAGCTCAACGGCGCAGCCTATGTGTGCAAAAGTATAACGCAAGAAGTTGAAAGCCATAAATGAGTGCCAGCCCTCTGGTTTTGTTGCATTCAGATAAAGAAACATACTTCCAATTTACAACAGTGATCAGCTGCATAAATGAAAAACAATTTTAATATAATAAGCATACTGCCGACCTAAATTGATGAAATCATCCTCAACGTAACAGACAAAACTGAAGCAATTCTGCAGAGAATTCATAAGTAAACATAATTAATTTTGACTTTTTTCCTGTAAGGCTAGATCTGAACCAATGATTTTCCCTCATCTTTTATTAAAAAGATACTACAGAATATAAATGTTTAGGAGACTGATGTAACTTCACCTCAAAACATTTAAAATGCCTATTTAGATACATTAATGTTGCTTGGTTTCGCATTCATCTTTTCAGAGTTGAAATAGCTAAAGATTTGAGCTTTAGTTTTCGAATTGATACATTCGATGTGTGAAGTATACTACACACATGTGAATCATAAGAGATGAAAGACAGCATTTTACTGCAGCTTGCAAATATAAGCAGCTATAACAAAACTCTCCTTTACGTGACCTAAGACAAAACAACTCTCGCACCTTCCCCTCCCCAAAGTCACTCAGTTCAAAACATCCAAATTCAGCAACTCAGCTTTGCTGTGCTCAGGAGCCAGTTACAGCACAGGGTGACCTAGTCGTGGATGGTAAAAACTGGGCTGCAGCCACTGATAGAGGAGATAGATCAGCTCCTTTCTCTACAGGATGGGATAACCTTTTTCAGACTGGTTATAGAACAGTTTGTCCACTCCGAGCAAACATCCCAAACCAGGCTACGCCATGCCACAACCTTTACTGCAACTGTGAGTTGAGCAATCTTAGGGAGTCTTAGCTAGGGAAAACTGCAAGCAGTGCTCTTTACTTAAATAAACACTCCCCTAGCTAACTTTCAGACCCCAAAATTAAACCCAAAGCAGTATAACTCTTTTTTTTTTTTTTTTTTAAATAGCAAAATCTTTTTCTTCCCAACACAACAAACACACATCAGCAGAAATTTGGTGGCAAAACAAGAACAATATTAGAAGTTTGTATTTTGTGTTAGAGAACAAAGTACTAATGGTCTCTATAAAGCCAAGTATACTGACATAAAGAAATCTTTTTTTTTGTCATGCAGAGTTCACTGCTAATCCAGACATAGAAGAAAACTGTGTTTTATATTTGCATTCAGTTCCTTTTTTCTATTATTCTAATAAAATGGCCTTGCATATTTACTCAAGCTGTTTAAACAGGTAAAAAGTACAAAAAAGAGCTTGCATCATGTTACAAACCCAAATCAGAAAGAAAACTGCAAGCACAGAAATACATATTTAACTCAAGAAAATCAGTGAACTTGCTACACAGTATCACTCATTTAAGTGTAAATTAATCTGAGACAAAGAGCATAACATCTCTTTTAAGATATATTTAAGGAATTTATTTTTTCGTTGCTACCACCTCCTGTTTTGTTTTTTTAAATAAATATGCATTTAATGAAAAAATCCTACACTTGTCAAGCCCAGATTGCAGTTTTGTTTCCAAATAGATCAAATGACCACATTTCTTCATGTATGTATTTCACTTTGTCAATGGTGTTCATCACTGCCTGCTAATAGCTCCTTCAGCTATTTTCATGCTTCTTTTGGAAGAGCTTGTGGGCTTTATAAAGCACGGAAATGATACACCACATACTAGGCACTAAATTGCCCAAAACAAAATATCAAGTGTTGGAAAGTGCACAGTGACAACCTGTGCCCTACACCAAACACATCTTGTTTTGTGCAGTAACGACTTTGTGAACTTCTACAGCAGTGCTCTTTGGTGCTGTTTCAAACAGGTATTTGAGTTCAGCTATGGACATGCCCACATCCTAAAAGGGGCTGTTTATCCAGAACAAGTTGAATTGCTACCCCACTGTCTCTCTGGTTGCTCTCTGTTTACTTATTCTAGAATTAAACTGGTCACACACATTTTTCAAGTTTGATCCATTAAAATACAACTACACAACTTTTATTGACACGGTTTTTATTGAAACGGATGTTTATTAGTTAGATCATACTGTTCTACAGAAAATAACTCTCCTGCTGCTTATAAACATTTTTATCAGCCATATTCAAGTGAAAGAACGAGTCCAAAGGGGAAGGGGAAGGAAAAGAAAGAAAATGGGAGGAGTAGAGAGGGATACCACATACAACATTCATGTAACCTGTGATACTGCCTAATTAGATAACTTAAAACTTTCTGTAAATCTTTCACTGAAGCAGAGTTATTACTAATATCACATTTCAACTTGCTACCCATATTTCTATGAGTAGAGGAAAAGAAATGTGTAGATCTGAGGAACAAATCTAATGGCACAACATAAACAAGAACAACCGTTTTCTAAACGTGACGCAAATAAAGGAAAAGGATTTTTCCAATAGCTCTTTCTACATTATGGAATAGGACACATAAGAGACTACTACTGAAATGCAACCACAATTACACTGGCCAACAAATTACCTCGAAGCACTAAATTAGAAAATGTTCTTCGGCAATATTCAGTTTAGCATTCTAAACCATCTCTAGGCTGAAGGTGGTCTGCATGTTGAACTTAATACTGTGTGGGTTATAGTCTTTGTTTGCAGTCTTAACTGGGGATTGCACCTTAGCTACCGTAGTTCAAGCGTAAAAATACTTTGTCTGTAACACTATATGCTGTTGCCAGCGACCCTCTAAATCCTTGAACCAACTGTGTCCTCTGGTGTCACAGAAGATAATGCCAATTTATTGCAATGTGTGGCTTTTTTAACTGATTAAAATTAAGCCGTAAACACGTGACAATGGAATTAGCACATTTAGAGAGTCTGTTTTCCCACATCCCATTTTGCGCTACTGCGGCTGATCCCTGCAACTCTACGCGGGTGCAATTTTAATGACTTCGCTAGGTTTTGATGTTCTTATGAAAAAGCAGTGCTTGGTGTTTGTGGAGAAGGTAGATATGGAAGCTGAGTAGCTGTGATTGGGGACACTGTGACATCGTCTCTGTTTTTCGATAGGATCGGTGTCATTTTCCTCCCCACGATAAGACACCTCACTGACAGAGCCCGATTAGGGAAAATTTTATTATAAAATTCACTTCTATCAAACAAGGATGGAGTGATAAACAGTTCAGCCTCAGGGAAGAAACAGGAAAAGATTTTTTTCTCCCTCTCTTCCTCTCCATTTTCTCTCTTTTTTTTTTTTAATTTAAGAAAAATCCTCCCTCCTCTTACGACTTTTCCTGAAAGGGATAGCGTTTAATTTAACGTGAATTCCCAAAACGTATAGATCAAAGACATTTGAATGCTGTTCCGACAGCAGCAGGGTTGTCATACTTCTCAATTCAGGAGCACAATTAAAAAAAAAAAGTAAAAAATGAGGACTTTTTCTGAATTACATTTCCTATCAAACTTTTTAAAGCCAAGAGCCTTCTGAAAAGGCAGCCTAGACAGTTGTGAGTTTACCTTCCAGTATTCACTTACATTTCTCCCTGTTTAGAAAACTGGCAAGCTGCAGGGTAAACAGGGAAAATTGATGCTTGTGGCCCTCTAATGTTGAAGATGGACTAACCTCCAAGGGAGAACATAAAACAAATATTGATTTTATTTTTTTTTTTTTTTATAATACTAAAACATCTTTGCTTCTGTGTTTGGCAGTTCACAGAGGATACCTTTAACCTTGCCTCCAGTGCCATATATGCAATATACTTCTGTACACTAATCAGTACATACTTAGACAGCAGAAGTTTTCTCTGGCCGATGGCTTGGGGAACTTTGTGAAAAGAGTAGATGGAGCAATGAACATGGAGTAATTCACCCCAGTTCTTTATTTTGTTACTTCATATTACCTTTCTGAAACACATTCATTAGCTGATTATGAAATAATTCATGATAAAAATAGTCTTGTTCTAAAAACAAAAAAGCAAATACAATAGAAAAAGAGTGACAGATTACCATGAACCAAATGGGTTTCTTGGTTGTTTAACAATTAAACTTGCCAGGCAAACAAAAAACTCCTAAGCACTGCCAGCTTTTTATTTATGTCCAAAAACTGAGTCACTGCATTGAAACCATTCCCTCAAGATGGTGCTTCAATGTTTCAGACGCTCCTTAAATGAGTTCTAAGCACTTTCAATAAGAACATTACAAATCTGCTGTCAAAGAGAGCCCTAACATAAGTCCTTCCAGCAGTGTTCTAGATTTGCTTTTATTAAATAACAATGGGAGGATGTTTACAAGCATATATAATTTTCATTAGGCACACTTATTGCCAAATACAGCACACATATGATGCAAACTTCATATAACTTCAGTAGCAGCTGCACCCCAAAGTAAGAACTTGCCAAAAATCCATGCTTATTAGGGTAACACATCTTTCTAGAAGCTGTATTTACTATTAACTATGGCCTTATCCAAAGCTGAATTTGAGTATTAACTGAAGGGCCTGCTTAAGGAAGCACTGCAATATACTGTAATAGACTTGCACAAAGCTCAGTTCCTTGACCTGTTACTTTACTGGAAGAATGTATGAAAATGTTAGTTAACAATCCCATAAATGCCAAGATGTGTTCCATCTGTCCATATTTTCCAACTGAGCACACCTTAATTTTAATAACGTAGAGAATTACTTTAGAAGTCATGACTACACTACCAAATCTCACTGTAAAATAGTAGACTGCAACTAAGTATTATCACTGTTTTTTATAATCTTGATTCTGTGACATGCTGTGCAACTGGACAAGATCAGTACACAGTCACCAATAAGAATGGGTTTGCAAACACTACTTTAACAAAAACAAACTTCAGTCTGAGAAAAGCATGACAATGAAGGTAAAAGCAGAGCAATAAAAGGACTAGCTGGAACTGCTATAAATTCCTTCCTACCCTTATTTTAAGCAATAAATTAGTGATTTCAGTATAGAAGTAACCAGAGGAAGAAGGTACAGCCTTTGATTAGTGGTCTGCTAGATAGATTTCCTTCAATGACTTCTCAAAAACCATTTATTCCTGATTAAGTGTAATTGCAGCATAAGAGCTGTTAATTATGTATTAGAATAATAATAATTAATTAAAAGAAAAAACAGCTCAACAATCCCATCTAAGCACTGAGAAACTCTAATTAGCAAAAATATGGCAATAAGGTCTCTCTCCCCTACAATTTCTTTCCATACAAGTGTCTTCAAATCTGCCTGGAACTTGCCACTCTCCACAAAATACAATAAATGTTAAAAATAATCAATCCTCCTACTTGAATAATGCAGACGGCTGACTACTATGATATCCTCTTTGAGCTGAAGTTGGCTATTAACTTCCCCTCTGCATGCAGACTGAACAGGGAGCCTGCAAGAACACCTGGCAGGAAACAAGTGAGATCAGAAACAGGCATCTTTCAGCTCTGTTTAAATACGCAGTGTTGTAGTTTGCAACATAAAAAAGGGTCACATCAGAGCACCAGCATCCAAGTGAATAATTAAGATCTTTACAGTCCCTCCCATAGATGTTCTTTTTTTTCCCTCTGGAATATCCCAAATAGCAGCACTAACTAGTGGGGACACACTTGAAGCCTCCTGGAAGGAGCAGGTAATCCCCTTTCTGTCCCTGAGACATGCAGCACAAGTCACCCATGTGGATCTGTGTAGCTCTAAATACATTTATCTAGAAGAAATAGTCCAACAGCCTTTCTAAGAGGAACGTCTGATTGGTGAGTGGAAAATTGATACAGTGGAGTGAAGAATAACTGATAAAGAGATAATCCAGTGTGCCAATGTAGTTCTACAGCACTGTAGCTCTAGCCTTCATTGGGTGGTGAGTGTAGGGTGATGGAAGAAAAGGATGGGCTTCTGTTGTTTGCATTTGAAGTACGAGGGAGGCATGGTGTGAGCAAACTTCAGATGTGAAGAACAAAAGCCCAGTTTTCCTCTATACCATCTTTAACCATATGATGAAGCCTAAAGCTGAAACACTGTACTACTACATTTTTGCAGCCGATGCTCCGGTTTTCTGCTTTTCCCTCTATAAAGCAGAGATGCAAATACCTGCATACTGCATTCAGTGCGTGTATAGCTTCATTTTCATTTCATATGCCACTGCATATGTTCTAGCCTGACCTTAACTCACACTATAATTTCCCAGATTGTTAAAAATATATCATGCTTATTACAGGCATAATCAAACATTTCCCAAACAGGGCCATACCTAACTTAAAATTATTTCAGCAAGGATTTAATATTGGCATATCTTTACATTTTATATAAATGAATAATTTGGATAGAAGAAGAGTACCTACGCCAGTGGTGGATCAGAGCGTGCCAGTTACAGGAGCACTTAAGCGCCCATTGGCACAGCAAGACTCAAAGACCCAGTAGGTTTCAAAGAAACACTTTTTTTTTTTTTCCTTCTAGAACTCTTTGCTTTCTAGTAAAGCTGCAACCACAATGTTCTCTCTCTTAATGCCACCATAAAAAAAAATCAAAACACTTTAAAACAAATTGATGTCCTCTTTAATATAGTCATCACATCATCACAGTGCCCTTGCACCCTGCTTGGTGACAACCAGGGGGATGCATTCCACACATCTCTCTCTTGCTTGCTCTTTTTTTTTTTTTTTTAAAGCATTGAAGCAGGCAACAAAGAAAGAGAGAAAGACTGGGAGAGACACTCAATTGAGATATTGGCACCTTTGATTGACAAGACCTAATCAGCTTATCTCCACACTAATAAAGTTGATGGCCTGTGGAGCTGGTGTATGTCCAGCTTCAAGTGAACTTTCAGTAGCCAAAGCCTCAAGGGCCAGGACTAAGACTGAGCTTATCTAAACTGATTTAAATCAATTCCTAATGGGCTATTTCAATTTGATCAATTTGAAAGGATGGAAACCTGTAACCACTTGACTCAATTGTCTTGATTCATGCTGGCATCACTGGAGATCTGGTCAGAGCCACAAACTGTTTATCTACAGTGAAACAAGGGAGTGCAACTGATACATTTCTGAAGTAACTTGACCCTCCTCCAGGTACTATTCAGTCTGTTCCAAATCAAGATTTTAGAGAACTATTCCTGTACATGCAACCCAATAAAACATTTTGAATGATGCTACTCCAAAATAAGAGTGAACATCAGATGCAAAACTCCCTGCGCCACACATAGGGACTGAAACGGTTGTTTCTGCTTTTCTCTTGAACAATTCTGTTTTTCTAAATTAACCAAGTCCTTTATGTGTTTTGAGAGAATGCCTGTTTAGTCAAAGGCACAATGGAACACAGTGATGGGAGCAATTTGAGCATTCGGAGAGACTGCGTTAACTATGTGCAGAATTAAACAGTTCACTTCCAAAGTTCTTGAAAGGCATTTTTACAAAGCTCAGTGCACTTTCAGCTTCACAACATGTCAAGTAATCATGTGGCTCTATATATTTATATATATATATATATATATATATATATATATATAAAACATTATTACATTATGCTGTGAAAGGTTTGCCACTTCTTTCAGTGTAAATCATAAAGTCTAATAGATTCCATAGCATCAAAGTGCACCTACATAAATTACTAATCGAATTAAGAACCCTGATTTTCATATAAACAAAATAATATCTTTAAGAAAACATGGCAATCCTATAAACAGAGAATCATTTTAGTAAGGGTAACTGTGTGTTTATATACACTCTACAGATCTGTCAAAGCACGAACAGTACAAGCAGGAATTTTTCAGTCAATAGCACACATTAACACCTTAGAAATGTCTTGTGTTTAATAGAGGTAATTTAAGCACTTTCTAAAGGAAGAGTTTTTTGGTATTAATACCAGATTACAAAAAACCCTGAGCAATATTTTCATTCAGATTGTGGTTTTCAAGCTGTAATTGCTTTATACAAAATCCACTCTAGTGTTATCACTCAATATCATCTTCACTGCTGTACATCTGAAGATAATTTTGCAATAAAACTTAATTGATAGAGCTTATTTTTCACTAATCTCTTAATATAGAAAAATGAAAAACTACTAACAGTATGTATTATAAGCTATGACCCTCACAGTGCAGCACATTTCTAGTTTATCAAACTAAAATAAGATCCATTTTATGGCATCAAATATTTTATATACTTTAATAATGTCGAGACTTTTCCCAAAATAGGAAGTAAATGGAAAATTCTCTTAATAAAGCAAGATGTAGAGAGTAAAAGTAATACACAGAGAGGCTGAGCTGAACATCTCATCACATAACATTGCTAGTTTGTGCCCCACTGACCATTAGTGCAAAAACTCAAAATGTTCCAATTATGGAAATTGGTGAATGTGTCATCAGTGACATACACTGAGAATTTACATTCAGTGATTTTGTAGTTACAAAATGAAGTCCTTCTGACATACCACATACACTGGACTTTTAGAAAGACTTTTTTTTTTATATAAAGAATTATGGTCTATATTATTCTTCCTTCTCTTTTGGGTAAGTTAGACCTACTCCCAGACTTAAGAACTTCCCATCAGCTAATTAAACAGTTCTAGTAGTTACAAAGTATATTTCAAGGCCAAATGATGAATGAAATGTTCATAGCAGAGGACTGGAAGTTTGAATTCCTAAGGCTTTTTTTTTTTGAGCTCCAGTACACTATAAAGATAATACTTTCAGAGTACAAAACTCACCACATGCAAGATGACCATTAAGGCACCATGAGAACTGATACCAGCACCATCTTCTGTAATGGTGGGGGTAATTCTGCAATGCTGGGGCCATTTTGATATCTAATCACTGTAGCAGTGTTCTTGAGCAGACTAGACAGCAGTTGAAAAATAAGTGGCTTGCAAAATCAAGGAGACATATTTGACTCACACTTACGAAGAGCTGTTTCGGTTGGCCTAGACTTTATTCCCTACTCCTAAAATTCTGATAAGACATTTTGGCACACTGAATAGCCTGGTGTGGACTGCAAAAGGATAATCCTAAACTGTAAGACTAACATGATCTCTCTGCTTGTGAGTAGTGACTAGGAGCTTTCTGCCCTCTCAAAATCTGTCAACTTTCTCCATCATTCACTCTTTTCTAGTAAGACTCAAAACGTGTGGTTACTCAAAGATGGCTCAGAACATCAAATCCATAGGAAACTGTTCCCATGATTTGGGATGTCTGTGTAGACTTCTGTAGGAAATGTCAATGAATAGATCCAGTCCTACCTGATGAGTCAAAAGTACTTCTGTAAGAGAGAAAAGATACTGCATAATCGCTACTAATGTCCTTTCAGATCTGTCCCAGAATCCTTTCTTGAGACTCAGAGATTAGTCTAGCTTGGTGCTTATTTATTTTCATCCAACTTCATTATGCTATCAACAGGATGAATACAATACCATTAACCTCATCCCTCAGATAGACAACATGAATACACAAAGTTCTTGGAGCTCATGGAACTAAAGAACAAAATTGTATTGCCATCAAGCTGGCAAAAAAAACCCAAACAAACCTGCAGCCACTTCAGTTTGTAAAAATAAAACCAGTGTTTTATTTTTGCATTTGAATACCTCTCACGCTGTCACTTAATGAAGGAAAAGTTTTTTAAACACAGCAATCAGATTGCCAAGATCACTGCAGACATATCAGACAGAATTAATGACTGTAAGAGGCTGACAGATTTGTGCTTTGTCTTCTGTGAATGAAAACACCACTCTCCAGACCAGATAAAAATCAGCCTCTGCCTTTTTTGGCAGTCAGATCATAACAAGGCCAAAGTAATATTAAATCATTTATGAGGTTTTTAAGTTTAAATATCAAAGTGATATATATGCAGAGGAACTGTTATGACATTTGAATTTCAGCAATAGGCATTTTTTAGACATTTCAAACTATGTAAAACCTGACATTTCAGTGTTTATATACAAAACCTGCTATGATACAAATAACACCTCTCCACCAATACTTTGTCATTTAAGACTTTCTCTTTTTTAAATATAGTCACATAGTTATAACTTCAACTTGCTGAAAAGCATATTCTTGCCTGGAAACCTGTCATCTTCATGCAAATAGGAAAAATCTACTGTATATTAATTATGATTTTTACAGTGATCACTTTCAGTCTCCTTGTTTCCTGTAGTTAGTCTTTCATCCCCCTTATTATTCATGTAGAAATGTTTTTTGGTAGCTAAAATATAGTACTTTTATGCAATGTTTTGATGAAGCACACCAGAGAAAATGAAATGGACTACCCAAAGAATAAAAACAACACAGGTGATATACAACTGTTCAGGGTGCTATTTTTATGAGATACGGGAAATAACATGTACTACTCATCAATTATTCTATAATGTACAATGCCTGTCTCCTCAAGCTTCTAACAGCCAGGATTGAAATGTTTTGACACGATGATCTCAAGGTGGAAATACTGAAGGCGTTAAAATATAGATATAAATACGCGATAATGAAGAACAAAATGTGTACCATTTTCTTGCAGTCATAGTTTGCAAATTAACAAGCTGCTATTGATTTTTCTTTGAGGTCAATAACAGCATTTATTGATCTGAGAAGTTAATACTCACTGAGGTCAATATTACATCTCAGGGGTCAACAAATCTGGATACTGACTTCTATTTCCTGTCCCTATATAAATATTACATAGGCAAAATGGACACATTTAATCTTTGGAGATGAGAAGGCATTGTATTTGACATGATACAAAATTTCAAAAGCATAAAAAGTTAAGAATAGAGCCTACTAGCCTCATTTGCTAACAGGTTTTCAACACTACACCTTATGTTAACCCAGAATGTTCATGAAATTTATGCTCAGTTCTGGATTTATTATCTCCAGAGCACACAGCAGTCATTGCTGAGACTCAATTACATAGAAATGCATAGCATAACTAAAATAATCCTCTTAAAAGAAGTACCTAAATACAGTACTGGACTTTTTACTGGAGATTCTTCATATGGCCCATTTTTTACAACATGATTTCCAACAAAATCAAGATAAATACTTCTGCCTTTAATGGTCCAGACTCCTGTTGTTTTTCTTCTAATTTGTACTTTGTAACTCAAGCCATCTCACCTCTAAAGGAAAACTGAGCGAGCCATTTATCCCTTGATATTTTGTTGAGACAATTATCAAGGAAGCTTGGGGTTTACTCTTAGAAAGTGGTTGGGAGGAAAATAAGCTGCAGGAAATGCAAAGCTCATTCAGGTATTTTTGCAGATAGATACACCACTATAACAAATCGTCAGTAATGTAATTTCTCAGAATGCAGAAGTTACATATTGGATTATTAAAGAATTTAATTTGTATGGAGATACTCAATCTAAAGCACAAGCAAGGAATAGCATGCATTACTGGCAAGCATTTGAAAGAGTTAACCAAGGGCATTAATCGTAGTATTCAGAGCATTTGAAGAACTTAAACTGTTTAAGAACTTTCCACGATCACCATCACACAAGGCTGAAGCTGCTATTTTACATATGAACAATTAAAAAGACCGACAGCCTCCAAGTTGTACAGAACTCAAACCGTTAATACTCAAGCTTCAGGTCTGTGGCGTATTTAGGAATAAAAACAAATAAAAACACAGGTCATTTGCTTTTTGGGAACAGTAACTGAGTAGCTGAGCAAGTACAGATTCATCACAACAGGACAGAGGTATGCTCAGTACTTATTCAATATTTTACCTGCCCATATCAGATCAATCTTTGTTTTCATAAATTCACATGGCAAATATTCTGTGAAATGAATTCTTCTGTTACCAGAATATGTCCAGGACAGAAAGGTGCAAGTGTGCTAAGGCAAAGCATTGGAGGTGAATAAAAGGATTTGTTTATTACAAATATTGAAGTTTTTAAAGTTCTTTAGGGATTATGTGATTATGCACTTAACTGTATCTAGGAGGAGAACAAAGTAAAAGAGTAAGCACCAATCTTTACAAACATATAGAACTACACATTCAATTTGATTTATTCCAGCACATGACATTGTGAGAAATATCTAAAGCTTATGATGTTAGAATTTTTATTGTGCAGAATATTTTAGTATGTACACAATTAAAAGACTCTTCACTTGGGAAAGTCTTATTCATCATTTTTAATTAAATTAAGAAAATATCATATATCCTATATTGTTTAAAACAGATCCTCATCGTAAAATTCAAGGTTGTTTTTTTTCTAAAAGGAAAATGATTAAAATATATTTAATATGATATCTAAAGTTCAGTCTCAACACTTCTCCACTTGATATTACTTTCACTACTGCAGAAACCCCTATTGCTAAAATGACAAAAGTAATTACATAGGCAGTAAAGCAAATATAATCAGTCCTTTGGATGAAATTTCTCAAGATGGCATTCCACTCAATTATTGTAGAAAAGCCAAGACGCATGGAAATCTTACAAAACTTAATTATAAAAATCAGTATTTTCAAGACACGGAATAAAATCAAAAGTTACTGCATCTATGCAAATAATACAATAAAGAGTGAAACACCCTCTTCAACTAGTTGGTTTGCATGTTTCAAGTATACTAAACACTTGCTTGTCTAGAATCTACATGAGAGCTAAACAGGAACCAAATCCCTGAATACATGAACGCTCTCCAAAATCTTCATGTTTATAGTCACAGAGGCCATAAAAATATGGAAAAGCTCAGTGCAGCAGAAACCAGCCAAGCTGATGCAAGATACTGCCTTTGCACCAAAGTTAATCTTCGCACAATAAACAATGTAAGCCATGTGACTCATTTCATAAAAACGCAAACCACAACACTTAGGCACACCTAATACCCATATTCAGATATCACTGCACTGAACTTGACCTCAGTACAAGCTCATGGAAACATGCTCTTGCAAATCTTTTTACTAATGTACGAGCAAAACAGCCAACTTCCCCAGCATGCACATCAATGCATGCAGCCACACACACTTGGAATTCAATATATATCTACGCTCTGCCAATAACTGCCACTGTTTACAATCATGAGTGTCTATTACAATTGTGGTGATTAGGCCAAGAATATAAAGTTTCATATAAAACTTACTGTTTACATTTTTCGAGCTAGTGAAGTAACGTGAGTTAAGTATTAGCAAATGGCAGAAAAACAAAGTGGTAGACAGCTGATGCTGGAAAGGAGAGATACTGGAAGAGTTGGCAATATGGAAAACAAAGCCACAAAATCAATAGAAGGATTCACATAAGCAGGGTAGTAAAGTCATTAGTGCAAAACACTACGATGTGATGTAAACTAGAAGAAGAAATAACGTCTAGATAATATCATTCCTCATTTTACACTGAGATGAGAATGGCATTTTTCAATCATTTGCTTTTATGTCTCACTTGGGGACAGAAGCCTGGACTTTTCTCCTTCTTTATTTCTACCAAAAGAAAAATAAATAGTATTTGTGTAACTATAGCTCTTCAGTCCCAAGTTGCAAAAGGGCAAAATACTGCAGTTGAAAGATGATCTATCATGAGTACCCTTTTGATATTGACTTTACCTAGAAAAGCATGTTCAATACAAATAATTTTTTAATGTTAAACTTTGTTCTCTAGTGCAATTGGAGGAAAACACTGTTAGCCTGACAGGAAGGAGAGGTAGAAAGCTTCAAACAAGATATATATAAAAAAACAAAAACAAACTACTAAGGTATATTTTATATTTTCAAGCCTAAGCTCATCAACTTTTCTTCTTGATGTAAGTTGAATATAAAGAGTTTTTGCCCAACAAGACCTCAAGCTGAGCGAATGCCTCGGTGCCCGTGTAGTGAAAAATCCATTAAAATGTACTGAAAGTCATGTTGTTTACTCAGGCACCCAAAATGAAAACTCATTAAAGTACAGTTAACATTTTATGGACAACAAAATCACCAAGTTTAGCCATTAGAAGAGCAAGGCATTAACATATTTGAAGTTCAGAATCCAACTTGTAATTCTGTTAATCTGTGCTCTTTTAAAGGTCATGACACTGCAAAACCAGCATCAGTTGGAATCAATTCATTTCACTGGGTGAAAGTTCCAAAAAAGTTTGTGTTGTATAGGATAGAAGATGAGAAAGATGAGAAACTGAGTAGAAGCAAAGAGTGTCTAGGGATAACTTACAAGAATTTAAATACTGCCCATTAAAAAGTACTTCCTAAGTATCGCACACTTTCTGGTCAAGCTCTCCACAATTTGCTTTTGTCAGGGAGAATATGAAACCTGACCAAGAATGCTTTTCAGGCCAACAACAGTTGATCATCTCCTTGTCAGAGCCATAACTTTACATTCTTCGCTGATTTATTACAATGGCTTGTCTGATTATAGTGTTTTAGATGATTAAGTGACACCTAAATACACTGGCTGGCAATACTGTACAAATGAGGAAGGATATTACGCATTTGGAAGAAAGACAAACTTGAGAATTTTTCCATAATCCCCTTGCCACAACAAGGTAGATAGGAGTTTACTTGGACTATTAGAAACAACAGCAACTATTCATTCAGATTTACACTGTCTGATTTCTTCTCTTATTTTGCCTTACCTGCTCAGAACCAAGGTAAGAACACGCGCTTCCTGTAACAAGTGAAAGTTAGCTTTACAAGGTCCAATTCCAAACTCAGATGTTTGAAAACTAGACAAATAAATCCAAGGAAGGCTAAAGGTGAAAAGTGATGATTTGAAAAATCTTAATCTTGAGCATTAATTACGCTAAGTAACATTTTAAGTAAGTACTAGCATTCAAACTGGACAGAAAATTCAGGGATGTCACTATAAGAGGAAACCTCCCTGAAGCTAAATTATTTAAAGCATGAAAGGTATCATAACTCCAGACTACTTGTAACATAGTGTTTCAGGTACAAGAAATTTTGTGCTACATTACTTCCCACGTGCATTCCAGATAAATAATCGTACAGACATGAAAAAAAAACCTGCAATCTGAAAACTATGCTGCCATTACGTGAAGTATCTTTAAGATACCATGGTGTTTTGCACATCCAAAAACCATCTTAAACAAGCTCATTTCAACTGGATCCCTGCTCCTAATGAGACCGAGGTTGAACTTTTGTGCGACATTAAACACAGTAATGAATTCCTGAACATTAGTGACCATTAAACTGGGACTTCTTCCAGAACAGAGGACAAAAGCCAAATTTGGATCACTTTTCCCTGCTATACCATAGCAAATCTGTACTACTGAACAGATATGACATTCCTTATTTGCTGCATTAATCCCAAACCTACTGAGGTGAAAGGAAAGATAAGCATCCATTTTATTGGAATTCAAGTTGAAAGGTGCTGAGTATCCAAAGATAAGCTTTTAACAGAAGTGATCTCACAATACTGCATACAGCGTGAAAAACTCTGTGAAAGTTATTTTCATGTAACCATGTAACCTTAAAAAAGTAGTTGGAAAAGTTCAACTTTTTTTTTTTTTTTTTTTAACCTCGAATGTTTTGAAGGGCTTTTGTTTGGTTGGCTTTGATACTCTGAAGCAATTAGAGAACAGTACCTCACTAGTGAAAAATTCAGTATTTCCTTACTTTACAGTACAACTGTTCTGACATAAACCATTTTTACATGGCTACGAAAACAACCTACACCTCATACAAATATGAAGTTATTGATACTCCAGAACATAGTTTTCAGATACCTTGCATTTGAGACAAGATGCACAAATGCAGAGAAAATGGGCTTTGAAAACTACTAGATGAGCCAGTTGTTTTTTTACTGGGTAAACTTTTCATGACCGCAAACACAAAATAGCCATTCTGCTGTTGAATCAAGCCTTCAACAGGAAATCCAGAGCTAAGCAAAATAGAGATGGTACCATAAACTGCATTAAAATAGCAGGGTATCGGGAAATAGACTAAGCATGACAGATAAAACAGAACTAGGAAGGTAAGAGGAGGAACGTTGAGAGGAAAGACAATAGGAGTCACAAGAGAGGAGGTGACAACACTCAGTACCAGATGGAGCAGCTCTGTTGCTGGACAAGCAACAAACCAGCAAACACAATATTCAAATTGAGGCTGCAAAAGTCACCCAAGTGGTACAAATAAATGCACTGTAAAACATCTAGGAATGGAAACAGAGTAGGCTGGTCTGTCCACACTCTCCTGATGCTGTTTCTGCCTTTTACAAGGTAGTAGCTTTACCCTAGCAAGATTCCCCCCGTGACTAAACAGTCGGGATACTCCTGAGGAATGACATCCTGAGAAACAAAAATTTCTCTCTATTTCTTCTTTCTCCTCTGCACTTTAAAGCTCAGACTCCAAAGAAGGGCAGAGGGCTTAGGGATGTGGTAATGCAATATGCCACTTCAAAATGAATTTCCACAAACAATAAACAGATTTTAATAGAAATCAGCCAGCAAAGAAAAAAATTATATGCGAAACATAAAATACCATTCCTAGCAGAAGAAACAGGGATCATGAAAAAGCTCTCTCTGATGGCGACTGGAAACTGCGTAAAAACTCATTTCACTGTAGAAACTTTGGATTAAGATTTCAGTAGAAAGATGTTCTGGCATATCAAAGAAACACCTGAGAAGGAGATATTGGTATATGCTCCAGAACTCAGAAGCCCTCTTTCTCTAATGAAAGATTTTACGTACAGTATTCACATATACATGTATGAATAATTCAGTAGAGATGAAATAAGTGGATATTAAGTGTAAATATCTGGGACAGGAGCAGCCTTTTTTTATTTAAAGCAAGGGGCACTAGATGTAAGGTCCTAATTTTTAGAACTTGGTTCCCATTTACATACTCTTAGTTATCTGGAGCTCAAATGCAATTGGAATATCCATGCACCCGAAGACAGAACACAGAAGTAAAGGTTTAAGCGATGTTTCTAATACAAATAAAGAACTAAGTAAACAAAATTACAACACAAAAGAAGCAATACCCTTCACACCAATCTAACGTAGCCCTAAATGTGCAAATACTAGAGTTTGTTTTTTGTTAAATTAACACTGGATATTTGCAACGTGATGGAAAGCACAACAACACAGTAGAGCAGCAAGACCCCAGAGCACAGCAAGTAAGGATCTGCTCAAATGCAACAGCGGCAGGTGTAGAAATAAGGGAAAGAAGCTGCCTACCTTCAAAAAGCCTCTAAGGTTCTTAAGCACACAGGGATCTCCAGCAAAATACTCTCACCTTCACGGCCAACCCTTAAATGAGGTCGGAGAAGGACTGTATCCTGGCTCCACCCCTTCTGGTCACTCAGGGGCACTGCTTACACCTGTTGTTTGCACCTGAGCTCCCCTAGGTTGGTCTTGCCTTCCCACCAGGTGCACAATCAAGCTGGTTCAAGCTGTGACTTAGCATTTCTATTACAGTGTTAGAGCCATTTAAAATTCTTCTACACTAAGCAAAAACTTCTTAGTATTACCACATTAACACTTACTCTACTGTCAGCCTGAAAAGCCAGCCCCCAGCTTTGCAACTGAAATGGTATCAAATTAGCAGATATTTTAAGGTTTCACGTATTATATGTCATATAATATATGTCACATATTATATGCTGTAATTCTTATTTATGTGATACCTGAATAGCACAGCAACCCAGAGCAGGTCCTTCATTGCAAGAACTTGGTTTCAGGATGTTGTACTAGTGAAAGGAGTCAGGAATCCTGACCTGTCACCTGGTGCTGAGGACAACGCATTATATTAAATCCTATTAGTCACATTTGGTAAGAAACCTACAGGAGTTGTATTAAAATAGTTCCTTATTCATGCTAAAATCATTGAACCTTCAGGAGCTCTCTATAAACATAACACAATTTCACCGATTCCTTCACTGTACTCTCATTCAACTCTTCATTCAGATAAGACACTAACTATAATTATTTCATAAAGAAGTAAACATATCTCTTTGTCTAATGAGATTCTCATTTGCTTTCCACCTAGAAGGGTGCCAATACTTTGGGGAGGGCCTGACCATCTGTCTGTCAACTAGGCTACCACTACATTACATTATATATTTATGGATCACTCCACAAAGGGAGGTTCATTACAACAGCCACTGAAAGCCACTGAAATTTACTTGGATCCCCTAGCACTGAGAATTATTCATGTCATGCAGGGGTGGTTCTGTCAATTGCTTAGAGATATTTCTCCTTTAACTGCTCCAGAACTGCATATTTCTCAGATTTCCAAACAGCAAGGAGAGTGGGAAAATATTTTAAGCAACCTAAAGTAAAGATACAGAAGATATTTCTGTTAATGGAACAACAGAGGTTTCCTTCCTTTGAGTTCTTTGCTTTAAAATGCCATTTTTACACATCACATTAAAAAAGGGATTTAAAAACAGAAGCTTCAGTACAGTTAATAATTTTGTTATCCTCAAAGTACAAATTCTTCTAGTAGCGCAGACACCTAAGTGATATTCAGAGCCATAGCATAATATCTAATAATCATCACTAAGAGATGCAAGCTTAACATTTGTTCTTAGATTACATGCACCAAATGGTATAGAAATATCTAAGCTTCATGAAGAAGAGTACTGCATAATAACCTGCAACATGGTTTTGTCATGAAAACCTGGGCAGCATTCAAACCTTTCATGACAATTCCCTTTAGAGTGTCATGAAACAATCCAATGTCTACGTAGGTATATATACATACAACAGTTGCTTTTTCTTCTCCCTGGAAACTATCTGAGAGTTGAGAAGAACATATAGAAAGCAATTCAAACTTATTCACTATG